>NC_052398.1:8883365-8929835 GCF_009389715.1 Phoenix dactylifera | reverse complement strand
TAAGGGCGCCCGAGCTTGGTCAAGGCGTAGCAGTTGAATACACAGGCGCCTCGAGCTTGGTTGGGTGTGTCGGCGAACATAAGGGTTCCCTGAGCTTGGTCGGGGCGCGTCGGCGAATATAGGGAGCACCTCGAACTCGGTTGGGGCGCGTCGACGAATAGTCCCGGGGTCGAAGGAGCTCTTTGGCTTCGCAACTGACTCGGCGGGGCATTCCAAGCTCGGGCTCGGAACGTCATTGCAGGTATTAGAAGTTATGGCGGTCGTAGTAGCGGAGAGGTCCAGCCGAGGTCAACCGAGCCTTCGGCGAAGTCTGAGATTGGGCCGGTTTTAAGCATGGTTATAGTCCTGCCCGATCGATGTTGTGGTGATCCCGTGTCCTGAGCATGACGATCCATTTTGCCCCCATCACTATAGATTAGTCCAAAATTATAAGATCATTAAGTCTAAGCAACTTAAACAATTTTTCATAAGACCGAACTAAACACATTACACACATAATATGCAATATTTGAACTAGATGATTTTGTGATCATTAAAACATTATAACACACATACATATTCTTATTTTTCTCAGCATGGCCATTTCCAAAAAATAGAATTATACACCTATATAGATAACATGGTCTGCTTGAAACATTTGCTACTAAAATAAATTTAAAGACGAAAAAGATAATGCTGCCATTAATCTAGGATTCGCTTTTATCATCTAGATGCCTTTTTTAGTAACAAATTATCTACATGCCTTAGTTTTCTCACTATTTTTGTCGCTAGAAAACCATGTGAAGCTTCTTGTTTCTATGCAATTCATGGAAACATTATCCAGTTACAAAAGGCATTAGTCTCGTAGGGTTGTTATGACCAACCGTCAAACAAAATTACTATTCACGGCTAAACCTTAGAAGATGCAATGACCCTCCTCTAGCTACTGTTTTTTATTGCAAAGGCATCATCTAAACAAAAACCAGGTTACAAAACAAAGGCAAAGTCTAAGACGTCACTCACCTACAAAACTTAGACGCACGAGGTTTTAATGTCGGTCCACTCGGTTCCAAGAATGGCAACATCACCACAAGAAGCAAGCCGTACGTCTCTTCCATTCTTACACTAATTTCTCCCCCCTCTTTATCTTTACACAATTGAATGAGCACTGTTTTTTTTCTTTTCTATTTTATTTTTTTTTTATGAAGAGGGAGGCAAAGCCCCAGTCTTTATTAGAATACAGAAATTTATATAAGCTATTTATAAAGAATTTGCAAAAAAAAAAATACAAAAGAGCAATAAATTTTTCTTACAAAATAGTTGTCTGTAAGTAGACTCGTTAAATTATTTGGCAAGTTGAACAATCCCATAAGTGAATAAAACGATCTCCGTATTTTCAATATGTAACTATATAAGCTCTGTAATCTGATGTGAGCCAGTCTTTTCTAAAAAGATAGATCAACTTCTCTCAACTTACGGCACCAATATTGTAAGGTTATTACAAAGTTTGAGATAAAAATCAAGCAGCTTCATATGTACTTCTAATACGATAGATAAAATTTAATTTATTTAAAAAAATTTGAGCATTTCGCCTTTCCTATATTTTCTAACAGAAAAAAGCAATCAATTTCTCATTGGTTATTGAAATTTTGGGCACTGTTTTTATAGCTAATTACTATTTAGCAATAAGAGCTTTAGTCAAGATCCCACCATTCCAGCCGCCACGTGTTAGTATGCCACGCGTTATCGTTCCATTCTCTCGTCTCCCTCCCCAACAGCTCTCTCTCTCTATAAACGGCTCTCACTCAGCCAAGCTGCAACCGCAACCTCTCCTTCCAACCTCCCTTTCTTTTCCCCCTCCTCTCCCTTTCTTCCTCGCCTCCGGTAGCAATCTTCTTTCCATGGGAACGGAGGAGGCCCCTACCAAGGTAAACTTATCGGCGGAGACGACGTTTGTTGCCTCTTTTAGATCCCATCTGAAAGAGACCTTCTTCCCCGACGACCCCTTCCGCCAGTTCAAAGGCCTCCCGGCATGCGGCATAGCATGGACCGCCCTCAAATATTTTGTTCCAATGCTTGGTTGGGCTCCCAGTTACACCTTCGCCAAGTTCCGGTACGACCTTCTCGCCGGTATCACCATCGCCAGCCTTGCGATCCCGCAAGGCATTAGCTATGCTCGCCTCGCCGATCTTCCTCCCATTATTGGCCTATGTAAGTTCTTCTTTCTCCCCTTTTTTTTTCTTTTGTTTATATTAAAAAAAAAGAAAAAAAATCCGATCCTACCTCATAGGTGCATGGAATGAGATATTAATCGCATTTATTTTATCTTTGTTTTCTACCTGCTTTTTTTTTTATCATTGTAGATTCTAGTTTCGTGCCACCTTTGATCTATGCGATCTTGGGTAGTTCAAACAACCTCGCAGTCGGAACCGTTGCAGCAGCCTCATTGCTTCTTGCTTCAATCATTTCGGGTGAAGTCTCACCCTCTGACAATCCACAGTTATACGCTCAGTTATGCTTCACCGCGGCCTTCTTCACTGGAATTCTTCAAACAGCCTTGGGGTTCCTCAGGTGAGAATTTTGCTGGATCGAACACATATTTTCTATGATTGTTCTATTCAACAATCTCGATCGAATATGAGTTCATGTCATTGCAGGCTTGGGATATTGGTGGATTTCTTATCCCGGTCGACCATCACCGGATTCATGGGCGGGACGGCGATCATCATAATTCTGCAACAGCTCAAAGGCATGCTCGGATTAAAGAATTTCACAGCCAAGACTGATCTCATCTCCGTGATGCATTCGGTCTTCACGTACAGACATGAGGTTGATCTCATGACAAACTCTGCCTTTCCTTTCCCCCTTAGGAGCAATCATATATAGTTCTACCTCTTTTCTTTCTTTCTTTTCTTTCTTCCTTTTTATTTTTTTGGTGAGAAAAAGGCGGCAAGCCGCACTGTTTCAACCTCTCCTTCACCTTCTTGCTTTCTAAATAATAAGAGGTTTGAGTTAAAAGTTATCCAAAACGAAGAGCTTTTCCTTCTTTTGGGTTAGAAAAGAGTTTTTTTTCTTTTTTTCCGCTTCTTTTTTAAACATCTGGATAAGATAAATCTTTCGTTTTGGATAAATAATTAGTACAGCGGAGCAAGGGAGACTGGGGCCCGCTTTTGCCGTTGGTAGGAATGACCGAGTCCAAAGGTTTCTCGCTGGCCAATCCATCAGTCACTCCATAGAGAATCGATCGATCTGAACCGTCCGATATATACAATCTTTTCTACCACGACATCAAACCATATAGAATCGAACGGCCACAAATGATCCATATCCGTATCAGCAATCGAATTTCAATGGCGAGGATTAGTTGATTAAAGCCAAATGTAACCGATCGTAATCTTCGTAGCGTCAAACTATAATGATCCAATGCCGTCAGCATCCAATCAAATGGGAAGTTCAGATATGATCCAAGAGAAAGCCGGTGGTTCCGAATCAGCTCTCTATCCAATGGCTCAGATTCGTTGATTCGAGCGCGTAGCAAGTGGCATGTAACCTGTTTGCTCGCACCAATAGAATCTGTATTTGTTTTTCGAGTTTCTTATTTTTGGATTTAGTTCTCACATTGCTATCAACAAAAGTTTGTAAACAACTCATTGTTTTGCCCTGAGCCCATCATCCGGGTCTGCAACACGGCCTCATACTCTTTAAGGCCTTGTCGCGTGCCGAATCCGGATGATGGATTCGGAGCGTGATGGAGATTGGACCAACTTTATTATTTAGTATGAATTGAAATTATTATTATTCAATGGCATTAAGATTGTAATTTTTTTTTTTTAGTTTTGCATATTTTTTAGGGCACTGTTCGAGCGTGCATGCGATGAGCAAACTTTTTTAGAGATTGGACCAACTTTTTTAGAGCATTTCCCATCATTGCGCCAAAGAATGGATGCCTGGTGGGAAGAGCATTTAATTTAATCCGTGCTTCTTTAATATCTTATACAATCTTCTTTGTTTATGTTTCAGTGGAAATGGCAGAGTGCAGTCCTTGGTATATGCTTTCTTTGCTTTCTACTTCTCAGCCGGCATCTGGTAAGTGGGGAATTTAGCATGGCCTATTCTCTCAGCTCCTTTTCCTTTTCACCTTCCCCATATCCTTCCATCAAAAATTTTAATTAAGCAGCAATTACATATAATTACTTTTACTATAAATAAATTCAGAAAACAAAAGTTCCAAGGCTATTCTGGGTCTCAGCAATGGCTCCTTTGCTGGTGGTGGTTCTGGGAGGTATTTTTGCTTTTGTTGTCCATGGGGACGATCATGGAATCCCTACAGTTAAGTGCTCATGTCTAATTACTTCCGGTATTCATAACTGAAGTTGTATACTGTTTATCCTTCTCAAATATATGTGCAAGTAACGCTATAATCAGAGATATATCAAATAGGATGGAACAGAGAAATAAAATCACTTTTTTCTCTCTCTCTTTTCTTATTTTTTTCTTCTTCTGCAAATATTTTAACATAAGTGTTCATGTCTAATTACTTCCAGTATTCATAATTGAAGTTGTATACTGCTTATCCTTCTCAAATATATCTGCAAGTAACACTATAATCAGTTGCTAGATTCCCATCTAACAAGGATACAGTTTATTAGACCAATACTTACACATACAATGCATGAAATACATGTGCAAGCCCAACAAGAGAGGCCATGAATCAGAGGTCATCATCAGTTTAGAGATATTAAGATACTCAAGATTTTTTTTGAAGAATACTCAAGGTACTTTCTGTTATCAAATTTCATATGGTGTACAAACTTATATATATATATATATATATAAGGACCCAAGGGACCTACCTTCTCTCTCCTCTGTGATGCAGTCGGGATGGGGTTGCTGTAATTTTTTTTTTTTGTAGATGATGATGATGGTGGCTGAATCTTTCTTCTACTTTTTTTGGTGATGGCGGCTAGGGTTCTTTGTGGATGGTATGGAGGAGAAAGAAGGTGGGTTGCTGGTTGAATCAGACTGGGCTCGAGGATGAGTAATTGGTTGACTGAAATTGGACACCAATTTGAGGTGGCGGCTGAAATTGGTCGGACCAAATGTTAGTTAGGCTGCAATGTGGTTAGTTAGAGTTTTATTTGGAGAAGGACTCTAGGGAGGACGTGATGGGGTTTGAGTGTGAAGGGTTTGGGACATGAAACTTGGATTAATCTGAATCCTAATGAGATTAGGAGCAGCGGATGGTAGGGAATGAGGTGGCATGACGGGATTTTAGCGGATGAAATATTGGCGCAAGGGAATATTGGTGTGAGCTTTGTGGATAAGGATGAGAAGTTAAAAAGGGGTTAACGTGGCTAATCCTAAGGAGGCGTGAATATGGATGAGCGTGAAATATGGAAGGATAAATATGGAGTCGTTTGAGAGAATCTCTCCCTCAAACAATCCAACGGATGGGAGAAGGGAAGATGGCGTCTCACCTCTCTTCTTTCATCCCTCCTGGCGTCACACCAAAGGAAGAAAAGGATTCTCTCCTTTCCATGGAAGAAAACTCAAGCTTGGAAAACAAATTCTAATTTTGATTTCATTCTTCATAACTTTCCTTATAGAGAGAGAGGTTGGCAAATATAAGAAGTTACAACCAGGATTTTTATTTGGACTCCTAACCACATAAGGACTCTTTTTAAAATTTAAATCCTCTAAACAACTTACCAACTAAAGCTTATCCAATCCTTAGAACCTTCTCCTGGCGTGTGAAATAGGCTTCTAGATGCTCTTCACGTACGCCCAAGGCTCCTTTTGTTTGAATGGGTCAACCATCCAAACTCCTACCACAATTAGACTTCCACTTGGTGCATTGAGATAGAGTCCAAGGGAGTTAGGACTCTTCATGCATGCCGCTATGGTCAAGAATCCTAATCAAAGAGGACTCTTCTCATCTTGACACATGGGCTAATCACACAACTCCTAAAGCTAATCATGACCCTCCAGCACCTTAGACTCAACTAAATTAGGTGTTGGAATAATTAAACCTAATATGGACTAAACCACTTATTACATGGGCTCAATCTCATATATATAGACTCAATCCTTTTACGCATGGACTCAATTACATAACTCCTAAATTAAATCAAGACCTTTCAACGCTTTGGACTCAATTAAATTAGGCGTTGAGATAACTAACCTAATGTGACTTGATGCTGAAAATTTTGAACCCACTGTGATTTGTTGTTGAAACTTTTTGGACCCAATGTGATTTGGTGCTCATCCAAGGAAGGGACTCAATCACCACGCGCACCTCCGGCTTGGGCTTATGCTCCTGCATCACTCTGCCTCCGCTCGGCCATCTTCTTCTCCTACTGTAAAAAATGTGACCTTTGATGGAGGTTATTCTCGAAAAGTAGGAATGGCTTCGTAACCTACACTGGTTACCACTCTAAACCATTGCCATCATAAGTAGTCGAGGAATCTTTTACATGGTAACACTTATTTTAATGTTCCTTTTCTCAGGAACGAAATTGTAATGGCTTTATGTATGACCAGATTAAAATGCATCCTGTCAATAATGTTTTCACCTTATTTTTTTCTTTTTTCATGTCTCTTTGTACTAAATGTGCATCAACTTTATGTTTTTGGCAGGTTGGCACTCTGAGAAAAGGACTCAATCCGATATCCATAACGGAATTAAAATTCCAGTCTCAATATCTACCTACGGCTATGAAAGCAGGATTGCTTTCGGGTTTCCTGGCACTAGCGGTAAAGAGCAAGATTCTCTGTCTCTCTCTCTCTTATAATGTTATTTAAACAACTTATATTTTTGTAATGCATTTGTAGTTAGCATTTTAGCCTTTTATTTCAGGAAGGAATAGCTGTTGGAAGGAGCCTAGCATTGCTGAAAAATGAACAAATAGATGGGAACAAGGAAATGATAGCTTTTGGGATGATGAACATAGCTGGCTCTTTCTTTTCATGCTATCTCACAACTGGTAAGATTTATCGCTTAAAGTTCATATTTATCACCGACAAAAGCTGATCCCAAGTAATTGGGAAAATGCTAGATGATTATGATTATGATTTATCACTGATAAAAGAATTACTTCATTCTCTTTGCACCGTTTCTTTTTATTATTATCTTTTTTCCGTTTCTTTTATTTTTATTATACTACTCTTAAACTTAGCTGTATATTGAATATAGGTCAAAGATGTATGCCCATTATAGTTTGTGCTGTGTTGTACACATAGTTGAGTACATCTTTGAAGACACAAAAAAATTTATTTTTCCTTTCAGAGTTGCCTAGAAAATTCATATATTTAGGAATACTGGAAATGAAAGTAATGTCGAACTCTCCAAAACCCTAGCACCTGTAAACATGTCCTTACATTCATCACCCTCTTAAGCTACAAAACTTGGGAATTAGTTGGTTTCACTGCCACTGCTTGCTATGGTCTTTGTTGTGGTACCTAGCCACAAGAATTTAATGAAAACAGAATTAATTGAATGTACTTGTTGAAGCTTATTCAGTTATGCTTTTGCTACTACATCGATATTAGATATTTTTCCCCCTTGCAGCATTCTTATAGAATGGCGAATGTGTCACACCAGGGCCCTTTTCTAAGTCGGCAGTTAATTTTCATGCGGGATGCAAGACACCGATGTCTAATGTGGTGATGGCAGTTTGCATGATGTTGGTGTTGCTATTCTTGGCTCCTCTCTTCGAACACACTCCTTTAGTGGCTCTATCAGCGATCATTGTAGTTGCCATGATTGGGCTTATTGAGTACAAGGAGATCCACCACCTCTTCAAGGTGGACAAGTTCGACTTCTGTATCTGCATGGCTGCTTTCCTTGGGGTTGTATTATTCAACATGGTTGCTGGTCTTGCATCATCTGTAAGGATCTTTGGCTACTGAGCTATTTATTTCACTTTCCACCACTTGTCTATTGGTTACAGGAATTCTATAAATGAAGAAATAATTTAGAAAGGCATAAAGAAGTGTTACACTGCAATATCCATAATAATACCAAACTTTTCCTGCAGCTACATCAATATTAGCATTTTGGTTGTATTTTCATTGTACATAATTCACTTGCACCCTAGATCTTAGTTATAGGGTTGCTGTCCTCAAGATCAAATTTGCTTCAATAATATAACATTACCTCGGATCCATATCTTTTTTCACCAAATTATATATAGGATCCATATCTTTCAATCTTGACAGATAAATGAATAGGAATACCTGGTATGAGAGAAGTGAAAGATCGTTGATATAATGGTTTCGAATATAGTTGTTGTACAACTTCATTATCTCTTTTCATATAAATGTTCAACTCCATTGCATTCCTTGATCAAAACATTGCCATGGCCTTTAACTTATTGGCGATGCACTTTGAAGACCAAATAGTGCAGTTCTGCTGATGAAAAAGTTATGATGTTTATTACCTAGGCAAGTAATTACTCATCATTAGTACCAGTTCTAGTCATCTTATATTGTCTTTTTCACAGGTAGGTTTGTCAGTAATAAGAGCATTGTTATATGTGGCTAGGCCCGGTGCTTGCAAGCTTGGAAACATAAGAGGAACTGCAATGTATCGTGACATCGAGCAATATCCAGATTCATCCAGCTTCCCTGATATACTAATCCTACAACTGGGTTCCCCTATCTACTTTGCAAACTCTGGCTATCTAAGGGAAAGGTAACAAAAAGCATTCTTTTACCAGTTCATTTGTTCCCCTTTCCACTCTTACTAGTGCTCTGGAACTGTCAAATTCCTTTCATGAGTTAACATCATGCTTTGCTACCACCAGGATCTCAAGATGGGTAGAAGATGAAGAGAATATCATCAAAAAGGATGGGGAAGATCTTCTGTGTGTGTTCTTGATATCGGTGGTAAGCTTTGTATGCTTTTGAGGGTAGACCTGCAGCGCCTTGAAAATGATTCAATCACCACTAATACTTGGACTGCTTGACTAGAACAAGCTTTAGCACCATTACCATGTGAATTAGGGTATAAGCATCAGGGATGATCGTAACTACGCAATTTGGCATGCCAAAGATATGGCATTTGGATTTACTTTGCTGAACTTGAACAAAAGAATCTAACAGAAGCACTGCACCAAAATTTTCCACACTGTTTTCTGTTTAGATTAAGCCTTATTTCAATATATTCTTCTATCTATTGGCTAATTGGACTTAATTCGCTCATGCCAGCTTGACCACATCTCATCGATTCAAATAGCAGCATGACCACTTATTTATTACACTCTCCATCATATATTGAACATGTAAAATGACATAAAATAACTTGCGTCGCCTAACTATGATAACAGCTAATGTGCAGCATTTACTAAGTAATTTTGCATGGATTATAATATATATTTGATGCAAGGCAGTGATGCTCTCTCTTTGCAGTAAGCTGAGTCCTAAGAACAACTTATAATGACTGTTACAGCAATGTAATACATTTATAGTGGCTCTTATGATGATCGCATATAATGGCATATGTACATGTACATTCATGTCATTTTAGTCAGGTGGATCAAATTCCCATCTACCCCTTTTTCCTCTGCTGCACCAACCAATTCCATATAAACATTTCACTACCTTATTATCATAATAAGCATTTATTTTCCTTCCTTGATTCCCCTTCCTCCTCTTTACTTGAATATCCATTAATTTGATTTCTTTATCTTATTTTCTGAATACCGTTGTTGCGAGTGATTGCCGACAAGTCTCTGCCTCTACCTCTTCCACTGCATGTCTGTGATACAACATATGCATATCAATTCATTTAAGCTTTTTTAGCTTATTTTTGCTTGTCCATTCTCCAACAGATATTTAAGGCTTAGGCTCAGATTGCAATCATAACCTTGCCTTCATACTTAGCTTATGAGCTTGCTTTTCTGTAATTGGAGCTTGCTTGACTTGTGACATTTCAGAAAAGCAATAACCAGTGGCTGAGTAGCCAAAGCACCATTGGTTCACACTTCACAGTGATGATCTTGCATTCAAATTCTATTACAGTGGGTCGATGGGAAAATGTATTTGATTACAATGGCCTTAGTTTCACACTTTTTGGTATTGACAGGGGTGACATCTATTGACAACACTGGCATTGGGATGCTAAAGGAAGTCTACAGAATTCTCGAGAGAAGAAAAATTAAGGTGAGCTTACACAAGTGAGACATGAAACACATCTTAAATCTTGTTGAATAAAACTATAAGCTCCTTGCAATTGCTTTGGCAGATGGCTATAACAAATCCAAGGTCAGAGGTGGCAGTGAAGCTGGTATCATCAAACTTTATCAACTTAATTGGACAGGATCAGGTGTTTCTCTCTGTCAGGGATGCAGTTACAGCCTGCCGCTATGCTCTTCAGGAATCAAGAGAAATGGGAGAGCAAGCATAGGAATAAGATTAGGTGGAGCAAGCTGCAAGTATAGGAATAATATTAGGACGCTTATATAGCAAATGCATGATCCTCGCATTACTACAGGCAGTCTGTCAATAGCAGCTGAGGTCAAATGTCACTAGATATCGTATGATGATTTGCTTAGTAAGTAGAGAGATTCTACATATGTGAAGCATTTTCAGATGACAATGACAAGATAATTTTTGAATCTATAGTTTTGTGTATAAAAATATCATTAATTTGTGAGATTTGAATGGTGGTGAACTATATCTTTTGTATCAGAAAACATTAAAAATTGTAATATTTGGAATCTAGTGCTAGATGGAATCTTGACCATCCATCTCATGCTCTCTTTTTTTTAGATTTTTTTCCATCATGGCATATGTTACATTCCCGCTCTTTTTTTCCTTCTATTCTAGTGCTAGATGGAATCTTGACCATCTATCTCATGCTCTCTTTTTTTTAGATTTTCTTCCATCATGGCATATGTTACATTCCTACTCTTTTTTCCCTTCTATTCTAGTGCTAGATGGAATCATGACTATCCATCACATGCTCTCTTTTTTTGCTGTTTTTTCCCTCTTATGACATGCATCACATTCCTGGCAAACTATTGCCTTTTAAGATAGGTGGATATAATAAGTTATGACCAATGTTGGGATGTAGAAAATTTTATCATTCATAATTTTACACTAAGACGGCAACTAGAGAAGTCCAATAAAATAATTTATGACGTGTACAAGAACCTCAAAATAATTTTATCATTGGAATGGAGATTGGAAGTAATTTGTAGGCTCCACGTGAAACATGGGACTATCTATTCTAATATAAAACATGAACTTCCGCACATGAGGTGGTTCCATAGTCACCATCTCCATATTTCATGTTTTTCAGATGCAGAGTTTTACGTTTTCTTGCCTTCTCATCGCTCTATTTGCCTTTTTTTTTTTAAATTCTTTTTTTAATACGAATTATCAAAACTCAAGAGTGTGTGTGTGTGTGTGTGTGTGTATATATATATATATATATAAAACTGACGAAGTGTTTTCTTGCCTTCTCATCGCTCTATTTGCCTTTTTTCAAAAAAAATTATTTTGTTAATACGAATTATCAAAACTCAAGAGTGTGTATATATATGTGTGTATATATATATATATATATATATATAATTATATATGTATATGTATATATATATGTATATATATATGTATATATATATATGTATATATATATATGTATATATATGTATATGTATATATATGTATATATGTATATATATGTATATGTATATATATGTATATATGTATATATATGTGTTACGGGGGAAATAAGCCGCCATGCCCCACGTGACCGGCACGCGCGCCCAGGAAGACTACGGCTGCCCTTTGATCCAGCGCTCCGACCCCGAGTCGGACGTCCTCGGCTCCGCAGCCCGACCCCGAGTCGGCTGCCCTTTGATCCAGCGCTCCGACCCCGAGTCGGATATCCTCGGCTCCGCAGCCCGACCCCGAGTCGGCTGCCCTTTGATCCAGCGCTCCGACCCCGAGTCGGATATCCTCGGCTCCGCAGCCCGACCCCCGAGTCGGCTGCCCTTTGATCCAGCGCTCCGACCCCGAGTCGGAGATCTCTTGATAACGACAGGCTATTCCCCCAGAGGCACGCCGCGGCCTCCCTGCTCCACTACTTCCCTGCAACGGCTGTATCCGATGCTGCTCCACGATCTCCTGCATCAGCCGTACAAAGCGGAGCCCCACTATGCCCTGACGTGGCCGTACCCGGTGCTGCTCCACGACGCCCTGTAACGGCCATGTCAGTGGCCACACCATCGTGCCCCACGATAACGAAACCCCCCTGAGAGACCCCCAGCCAGGTATATATGCGGCTGGGGGGAGAAAGGGGGGAGGTGAGCAATATCTCCCAGAGCACTCTCTTACTTGCGATTATCACCTCTCCTCCTCCTCCAATCTCCTCTGACTTGACCGTCGGAGGGCCCATCACCACCCTGGTGGTGGTGCAAGGCTTGTTTGCAGGTTTTCTTGGCGGAAGGTGGAGCGCAACCAACACCAACCAAGACAACTCAGACGGAACCCCGTTCACACCGCAGTGCCAATCGTTCTCGTTTGGACCACCAGCAACAGTTGGCGCTAGAGGAAGGGCCGAATCTTAGAACGATCGTAATGGCACGGCGAGGTGGTCGTGGAGCTTCCAATGCTTCCGGTCGCGGAGCCTCTCGCGCCTCCGGCCGAGAGGCTGCTGCGTCCCCAACGCACTCTCAGCAGCACTCCACCGCCCCTTCTCCCATTCAGACGGTCCGAAGCTGCTCAGTTCGACCAGCTAGCCCAGCAGGTTCGCACCCTCGCGGAGGCAGTGCAAGAATCTGCAGGGTGTGATCTCTCGGGTGCCGCAACGGGCTCAGGAGCCGCTGCCCCCCGAGCACTCGCCTTTCCTCACAACCCGCGCTCCTTCCTCTCCCATGGAGAGGAGCGCCGGCGCGAGGAGGATTCTCGAGTGCGGTCCATTCTGCCAGGACCTTCTCATCGGAGCTGTGCGGGGTACGAGAGGCGGACCCGGGCGCGTTCTCAGACACCCCAGTCCTCGAGGGGCCCGCACTCCAGTCGGTCCCCCTCGCGCCCGCTCCTTGTCCCCCACCCACCGGTCGCGCTCCCTGGACCGGCGGGTGGATGATCTCCACAGACAACTCCAGGTCCTGAAGGGCCACTCCAAAGATCCCTTCGCTGACTTGGAGATCTCCTCCCAGCCGGCGCTTGCATCGAGGATCCTGCGGACCCCGAACCCGCCGGGGTTCAAAATGCCGGCGATCGAACCCTACGACGGGGCGGCGGACCCGCGGGACCACGTGGAGAGTTTTCAGGACTCTTATGCTTCTCCATGGAGCATCGGATCCGCTCCTCTGCAAGGCCTTCCCGGCGACCCCTCCGTGGCCCGGCAAGGGCATGGTTCGCCGGCCTGGAGGCTAACTCCATCCAGTCCTTCGACCAGTTCACCCGCTTCTTCATCAGCCATTTCGCCGTCAGTAGCAGGCGGCGACTGGTCTCCGACTCCCTCTTTGATGTCCGGCAAAACGAGGGAGAAAGCCTGCGGGATTATCTCACCCGCTTCAACAAGGCTACACTGGAGGTCCGGAACCTGAGCCAGGAAGTGGCTCTCTCAGCCCTGAAGCGTGGCTTCCGGAAGGGCAGACTCACCTTCTCCCTGGACAAACGCCTGCCGCGGAGCTTCCCGGAGCTGTTATCTCGGGCAAACCAGTATGCAGACGCCGAGGAGGCAGCATCCCACCGGAACAAGGAGGCCGCCGAGGCCCCTCTAAAGCCCGGGAAGAAAAGGCGAAAAGAGGCACCCCAGAGGAGGAGCCCGACGCCTCAACGCCGGCGCAGAAGCCCGTCACCAGCAAGGAACCACGGCGCCACACGCCCTCGTTCTCCGCACCGACGCTTCAACCGGTACACCCCACTCCTGGCCCCCCGGACCCAGATCCTCATGGAGGTCAAGGGGCGGGAGGACCTCCCGGTCCCGAGGCAGATGAAGAAGATCCCTGGGAGGAGGCCTTCTCGGGCGTACTGTGAGTACCACCGAGACCACGGCCACGATACCGAAGACTGCTTCCAGCTTCGGGACGAGATCGAGGCTCTCATTCGCCGAGGGCGTCTCGGTCGATATGTAAACGACCGGCGTCCCCCGGCAGACCCGCGTCCGGCTGACCCGGCCCCTCAGGAGCCTCGGGAACAGAATCGACCCGTTGCGGGAGTGATCCACACCATCACTGGGGGCTGCTCTCGGCCCGTGAGGAACGCAGGGGGCTCGGCGGGAGCATCAGAAGTGGCCGTCGCGAAGAGGCAGCGGGTCGGAAATGTAATCACTTTTTGTGATGAAGATGTAAAGGGAGTTCAGATTCCCCACGATGACGCCATGGTGATCTCTCTCACTATGGCGAACTATGATGTAAGGCGTGTTCTTGTGGATAGTGGAAGCTCAGCTGATATTTTGTATTACGAGGCCTTCCAAAAGATGAGCTTGTCCCGACAATTGTTACACAAAACATCCACCCCCCTCATAGGATTCACTGGAGACGCTATCTCGGCCGAAGGTGTCATTGAGCTGCCTGTGACTGCGGGCGTTGCACCCGCAGAAGCCACGGTGCGACTCGGGTTCTTGGTCGTCCGTGTCCCCTCGGCCTACAACGCTATCCTCGGACGACCCAGACTGAACGCCCTTCGCGCGGTGGTTTCTACCTACCATTTGCTCATGCGGTTCCCCACGCGGCCGGGATTGGAGAGGTCCGAGGTGACCAACCAACCGCACGGCAGTGTTTCCTAGCAACTCTCAAAGGGAAGAAGCCCATGGAGGCCCTAAGCGTCGAGTCCCTTGACGCCAGAGACGAAGTGGCCTTGCGGCACGGGGAGCCTGCCGAGGGCGTAATCGAAGTTCCCCTCAAAGAAGGCCGCCCGGACCGCACGGTCCGGGTCGGTGCCAACCTCGACTTGGAAGCTCGGCTCCGGTTAGTGGAATTCCTCCGAGCCAATGCTGATGTGTTTGCCTGGTCGGCGGCCGATGTACCTGGGATCGACCCGGAGGTCATTTCTCACGCCCTCAACGTCGACCCGACCCACCGACCAGTAAAGCAAAAGAAGAGACACTGTGCCCCGGATCGGATCCGGGTGGTCGACCAGGAGGTAGACAAACTCTTGGAGGCAGGTTTCATAAGGGAAGTGAGCTACCCCGAGTGGCTGGCAAACGTCGTACTTGTCCGGAAGGCGAGCGGGAAGTGGAGGATGTGCGTCGACTACACCGACCTGAACAAGGCGTGCCCAAGGATAGCTTTCCGCTCCCGCGAATAGACCAACTGGTCGACGCGACTTCCGGATATCAGCTGCTGTCTTTCATGGACGCCTTCTCCGGCTACAACCAAATAATGATGGCTCCACAGGACGAGGAGAAAACGGCCTTCATAACAGACAGGGGGCTGTACTGTTACAAGGTAATGCCCTTCGGTCTGAAGAACG
Organism: Phoenix dactylifera; assembly: GCF_009389715.1. Classification (NCBI taxonomy): domain Eukaryota; kingdom Viridiplantae; phylum Streptophyta; class Magnoliopsida; order Arecales; family Arecaceae; genus Phoenix; species Phoenix dactylifera. The sequence continues at coordinate 8,914,427 of NC_052398.1, read as the reverse complement.
CTGGCGCTACTTACCAGCGCCTCGTCAATAAAATCTTCAAGGAGCAGATCGGCCGGAACATGGAGGTGTACGTGGACGATATGCTGGTAAAGAGCCGCCATGCGGATCAGCACATTGCGGATCTGGAGGAGACCTTCGCCACCTTGCGGAAGTTTCGTATGAAGCTAAACCCAGCGAAGTGCGCCTTTGGTGCTTCGGCCGGGAGGTTCCTCGGCTTCATTGTCAACCAGCGGGGGATCGAGGCCAACCCGGACAAAATCAAGGCCATCCAAGATATGTCCCCTCCGACCAAAGTGAAGGAGGTTCAGGAGCTCGCTGGAAGGGTCGCCGCGCTCGGACGATTTGTGGCAAAATCGGCCGAACGCTGCCAACCGTTCTTCAAGGTGTTGAAGCGCCCGAAAGACTTCCTCTGGACGGCTGAATGTCAAGTGGCGTTCGACCAGCTCAAGGAGTACATGGCGTCTCCTCCCCTGCTGTCCAAGCCGCAAGAGGGGGAGATGCTCTACCTTTACCTGGCGGTCTCCCCAACCGCAGTCAGCGCAGTACTGGTTCGGGAAGAGGCAAAACTTCAGAAGCCCGTGTACTACACCAGCCGAGTCCTCCGGGATGCCGAGACGCGGTACACGAAGGCTGAAAAGATCGCCTTCGCGCTGCTGACTGCGACCAGGAGGCTTCGCCCCTATTTCCAGGCTCATTCTGTCACCCTTTTGACCGATCAACTACTGCGGCAGATCCTCAGCAATCCTGAGAATGCGGGACGGCTGGTGAAGTGGGCAGTGGAACTTGGTGAGTTCGACATCCGCTACCAGCCCCGGCCCGCCATCAAGGCCCAGGTGCTCGCAGACTTTCTCGCTGAGTGCACTGTGCAGGAGGCGGAACCTAGGCCGCCGGAAACACCCAGCTCGATCTCCCGATCTGGACGCTCCACATTGACGGGTCGTCGAACCCTGAAGGTGGAGGGGCTGGGCTGGTCCTTACCAATCCCGATGGAGTGATAGCCGAGTATGCCTTGAGGTTCGGATTTCCAGTGACCAACAATGAGGCGGAGTACGAGGCCCTAGTCACGGGACTCAAACTCGCCAAGGAGCTCGACATCCGGCGTCTGAAGGTCTTCACCGACTCCCAGCTGGTGGTCGGGCAGGTTCGAGGAGAGTTCGAGGCACGGAGCCCGACCATGCAGAGCTACGTCCGGAAGGTGCAAGCACTCATTCCCGACCTCGGCAGTATTGACATTCAGCAGGTCCCAAGGAGCGAAAATGCTAGGGCCGACAGGTTGTCCCGCTTGGTGGGTGCTGAGGCACACAACTTGTCAAGGGCGATATACCTGGAGACCCTAGATGCCCCGAGCATCGGCGAGGCTGAAGCGGTAATGGCAATTGATCCGGAACCATCTTGGATGAACCCGCTTGTAGCTTACCTCGCCGAAGGGATCCTCCCCGAAGATGAAGATCAAGCTCGGCGACTTGTTATGAAGTCCGCCCACTACGTACTCTACGAAGGGAGGCTGTATCGGACCTCGTTCACCGCCCCCCTCTTAAGGTGCCTCCGCCCTTCGGAAGCGGCTTACGCCCTCAGCGAAGTCCACGAAGGCATCTGCGGATCGCACCTGGGGGCTAGGTCCCTGGCACATAAGATCATGAGGCAAGGCTACTATTGGCCGACCTTATTGGAAGACTCAAAGGATCACGTACGGAAATGCGACGCCTGCCAGCGCCACGCCAACATCCAGAGAGTCCCCTCTGTTCCCTTGGCGCCAATCACCGCCCCCTGGCCCTTTGCACAGTGGGGAATGGATATCCTCGGACCATTCCCCATCGCTTCGGCCCAGCGGAAATTTTTGATTGTCGCCATCGACTACTTCACCAAGTGGGTGGAGGCAGAGCCACTGGCCACCATCACGGAGGCGCAAGTCCGGAAGTTCGTAAAGAAGAACATCATTGTCCGATTTGGGGTACCTCGGGTCCTCATCTCGGATAACGGTCGACAGTTTGATAACAAGCATTTCCGAGACTTCTGCGAGGAGTTCGGGATCGAACATCGGTTCACGTCCGTGTCGCATCCCCAAACCAACGGCGAGGCCGAGGTCACAAATCGGACAATCCTCCAAGGTATCAAAGCGCGGATCGGACGGACGGGGCAAGCTTGGGTCGAGGAACTCGAGAATGTCCTTTGGGCGTATCGGACCACGCATCGGACTCCTACCGGGGAGACGCCTTTCAGCCTAACCTATGGCACGGAAGCCGTTGTCCCCGTAGAGCTCGGACTTCCCTCACCTCGGGTAGCCGCACACCGACCCGAGGCCAACTCGGAGCAACTCCGAGGGAACCTGGATCTCTTGGAAGAAGCAAGGAAAATGGCGCAGGTTCGGATGGCAATGTATCAGCGGAGGGTGGCCCGATATTACAACTCCAAAGTCCGACCGAAGCTTTTCAGAATTGGAGATCTGGTGCTGAGGCGAGCTAAGGCATCTCAACCTACGGAAGGTGGGAAGCTAGCGCCGAATTGGGAAGGCCCGTATAAAGTTCGTTGGGTAAACCGACCTGGCTCCTACCAGTTGGAAGCCCTAGATGGCCGAGAAATTCCAAGGGGCTGGAATTCCGCTAACCTGCGGATGTATTACCAGTAGAACAACAAGGCCAGAAAGACAATTTGAAAAGGTGCAACACTTTTCATTTCAATAATTTCTGGTTACAATGGCGTGCTCGTGTGATTACAAGGAATTCCCAGAGGGGAATTAGGGAGTAAAGAAAGCAAAGAAGAGGTGGAGAATCCGTGGAGCTGAGGACCGAGGATCCCAAACCCTCAACCCAAAGCAGCTGCAATCCCACCGGAAGTGGGTGCTTCTAACCGGAGGCGCCATCCAGCACCTCACCAAAAAGACGAGGAGCCGCCGCAGAAGAAGCTCCCGCTGCCCCCAGGGGAACGCCGCCTCCAAAGGATATTCCCATCCTCCCCAGTGGTAGGAAAGAGAAGGAATACGAGGGGGAAGAGCATATGGAGGCACGGTCCCGGACTGAGCGTCTGGTGCAGAGCTCGATCGGGAGGCTGAACTTCAAGGAGGGGAGATGTGATCCCGGATGAAACGCCTAGAGCGGAGCTCCGCCGGGAAGACCCTCCTTGTTGATCCCAGATGAAACGGCTAGTTGGCTGAAGTCGCAAGGGGAGCGTCTCCCCTTTCCTTCAACAGGAGTCTCTCAGTCATATGCCAAGGAGGAGGTCCGCGATCCATGGCAACCTGAACAGCTCCGGCTTGGCAAACTCCATCGTACCTGCACCTGTATTTATAGCCAAACTGCGGCCCCCTGGTCGTTCCGATGCGGGTGGCTCCAATAAATGCAGGCGCATTGAAACCGGAGCCGTTCCGGCTCCCGAGGCGTATCTCCCCGCGATTTCCTAAGCGTCATTCTCCTTAAACCGCATTCTTTGTGCAGGACAATCCGGGTGTCATGTACCCCTAGGTCCACATATCTCCGCTCGCGGCCCAGGCCGTATCCTCCTCGAAGACCGCGTATCGCGGCCGCTCAACTAACACTCCTCGCAAGCAGCAGCTGGCGATCCGATTTCCCAGGTAACGCATTAATTAGCGTTTAATGCCCTTCTCGTGTTCCCCCAGGCAACGCTTAGAGAAAAGGAGAAACATGATCGCGGCTGGCCACGGAGAAACCCCGTCGGGCAGCGAGCGACAAGCGCACGACCACGAGCGGAATTTCCCGAGGCTCGGCCCCTCGGATGCCTGGCTAGCCCGATGATCATCCCGGGAGCAGACTAGCCGGAAGCCCCGACCGGTCGCCTCGGCTTGCGCCAGCCTTGGCCGACCAACGAGTGGAATGTCCCGAGGCTCGGCCCTCGGATGCCAGGCTAACCCGATGATCATCCCGGGAGCAGACTAGCCTGAAGCCCCGACCGGTCGCCTCGGCTCGCGCCAGCCTTGGCCGACCAACGAGTGGAATGTCCCGAGGCTCGGCCCTCGGATGCCAGGCTAACCCGATGATCATCCCGGGAGCAGACTAGCCTGAAGCCCCGACCGGTCGCCTCGGCTTGCGCCAGCCTTGGCCGACCAACGAGCGGAATGTCCCGAGGCTCGGCCCTCGGATGCCAGGCTAACCCGACGATCATCCCGGGAGCAGACTAGCCTGAAGCCCCGACCGGTCGCCTCGGCTTGCGCCAGCCTTGGCCGACCAACGAGCGGAATGTCCCGAGGCTCGGCCCTCGGATGCCAGGCTAACCCGACGATCATCCCGGGAGCAGACTAGCCGGAAGCTCCGACCGGTCGCCTCGGCTTGCGCCAGCCTTGGCCGACCAACGAGTGGAATGTTCCCGAGGCTCGACCCTCGGATGCCAGGCTAACCCGACGATCATCCCGAGAGCAGACTAGCCTGAAGCCCCCGACCGGTCGCCTCGGCTTGCGCCAGCCTTGGCCGACCAACGAGCGGAATGTCCCGAGGCTCGGCCCTCGGATGCCAGGCTAACCCGACGATCATTCCGGGAGCAGACTAGCCTGAAGCCCCGACCGGTCGCCTCGGCTCGCGCCAGCCTTGGCCGACCAACGAGTGGAATTTCCTGAGGCTTGACAACCCTCGGATGCCAGGCTAACCCGACGATCATCCCGGGAGCAGACTAGCCTGAAGCCCCGACCGGTCGCCTCGGCTTGCGCCAGCCTTGGCCAACCAACGAGCGAAATTTCCTGAGGCTTGACGGCCCTCGGATGCCTGGCTAGCCCGATGATCATCCCGGGAGCAGACTAGCCGGAAGCCCCGACCGGTCGCCTCGGCTTGCGCCAGCCTTGGCCGACCAACGAGTGGAAGGTCCCGAGGCTCGGCCCTCGGATGCCAGGCTAACCCGATGACCATCCCGGGAGCAGACTAGCCTGAAGCCCCGACCAGTTGCCTCGGCATGCGCCAGCCTTGGTCGACCAACGAGTGGAAGGTCCCGAGGCTCGGCCCTCGGATGCCAGGCTAACCCGATGACCATCCCGGGAGCAGACTAGCCTGAAGCCCCGACCAGTTGCCTCGGCATGCGCCAGCCTTGGTCGACCAACGAGTGGAATTTTCTGAGGCCTAACCTCGGATGCCTGGCTTAGCGCCGGAAGAATTTCCTGAGGCCTAACCCTCGGATGCCTGGCTTAGCGCCGGAAGAATTTCCTGAGGCCTAACCCTCGGATGCCTGGCTTAGCGCCGGAAGAGTTTCCTGAGGCCTAACCCTCGGATGCCTGGCTTAGCGCCGGAAGAATTTTCTGAGGCCTAACCCTCGGATGCCTGGCTTAGCGCCGGAAGAATTTCCTGAGGCCTAACCCTCGGATGCCTGGCTTAGCGCCGGAAGAATTTTCCGAGGCCTAACCCTCGGATGCCTGGCTTAGCGCCGGAAGAATTTCCTGAGGCCCAACCCTCGGATGCCTGGCTTAGCGCCGGAAGAGTTTCCTGAGGCCTAACCCTCGGATGCCTGGCCTAGCGCCGGAAGAATTTCGGGAGCCAGGAGTCAGCAAGACGCTACCGAGAGTTAAAAGAAAAAGAAGGACGAAGGCGAGATGAAGAAACATTCAACTTGCATTAATTTTCATTGTTTCAGGGCCGAGGCCCATACAATTTGGCAAAACGCCGGTATACAAAAAAAAAGAAGACAACGAAAGGTACAAGAGGTCAGCTTGGAGGAACTCCCGGGTCGGGAACGTCGGGCTCGTCCGCAGGAGGTAGGGAAGCAGCAGGAGAACCAACAGGCAATGGCGCCGGAGAGGAGTCGAGAAGGGAGATCTCGCTCAGGTCAACTTCGGGGTACTTAGCCGACACCCTTGCCAGGCCCTCCTCGAAGCCTAAGACAAAGGCTTCGGCCCTCGCGTCCGATGCGTCACGGACAAACTCGTCGGACTGACGATAGGTCTGTACTGCCTCCGACATATCATGAGCAAACTCGGCGGACTGGCGATAAGCCTCTACCGCCTGACGCCCGATTTCCGCACTCCTCTCGGCCAGCGCCGCCTCTGCCCGCTCCATAATCTGGGCTTTCGCCTCCAAGACCTTCGCCACAATCCGGCCTTCCGCCTCGGTGGAGACCCTCAGCAGCTCAGCCCGAGCCTCCTTGTGCTTCGCTTCGGCAGCAATGCGAGCAGCCTCAGCCTCCGTCAGGCGCGAATGAAGCTCCTGATCGCTCGCACGGGACTTCTCCAAGGCCGACTCCAATTCGCCCAGCTTAGCTTCAAGAGACCGGGTTCGGTTGCGGGCGTTGTCGGCTGACCGCTGGGCCTTCTTCCACCTCTCCCGGTAGTCGGCAGCCTTCCGGGACTGCTTCTCGGCCCGCTCATCCGCCTTCTTGACCTCGCCCTCGAGACCCGAGGCAACCTTGAGCTGCTCCTGAGCCTCCAACAGTTGCTTCTCGAGGGCAGCAAAGCCGAGTGCCCGCTCTTCGGCCTCCCGGAGCCTCGCCTCGAAGTCCCCGGTCGTCCTGCCTGCCACAGCCTGGCCTCCCTTTTCCACTGCTTTCAGCCGGTCCTCGGCCTTCGCCAGAAGCCCCGCCTGTTCCTTGTAGCACTCCTCCAGACGGATCATGTACTGGGCGAGCTAAGAAATAGGAAAAATAAGGGAGTCAGGCGGAGAACAACAGAGCCAATAAATGGTGAAAAGCGGCCAGAAGAACACTCACCGACATGAGACAGACACAGCTGGCAGCCCCAACGTCAGAGACCTCCAACTCCCGGACCCGCCGACGGTCCTTCTCCAGCAGCACTGTTTCGATGAGATTTCGGGCGCCATCGGTAGTGAAGGCAGACCCCGATTTCTCCCCAGAGCCGGACAGTGGTTCTGCAGCCTTACCCCTATCCATCGCCTGGGGAAGAGTCCGGCCGATCGCGCTCGGGGCGGGGGTCACCCCAGGAATTGATAGGGTCCCGCTCGGTCGGGGCCTCGGCGCGTCCCTCCTCGAGTCATCAGGAGCCGACCGAGTCGAAGGCCGGGTCGGGGACCGATCACGTCCGACCCGTCCGTCTCGGGCAGGCTCGGATGATACCTCCGGAGTAGCGGCAATCTTACCACCGGAGGGCTGATACAGCGTCAGCTGCCGGTCCGTGCCCACGACGTCTCCCTGATCGGTGGGCCCGGACTCGTCGGTCGGCGTCGGAGGCACCTCCTTACGGGACTTCTTCGCCGGTGGGGCCCCGCTCGGAAGAGCTCGTTTCCTCCTCTGGGCTGCTTCCAGCAGGGACGCCCTACCAACAGCCTTTGTCTTCACCGACCGCATGACGTCGTCGATCTCTGCAAAAAGGACGGGATAGTCGGAGACGGAGAAACCAAAGGAAAGAACGGGACGAAAGAAGGAAAAAAGTCAAGAAAGAATCGGTGGCGGACTCACGGTCGGTGGGGACCGAGCTCAGACCGACATTCACCAAAGTATCCTCGGAAATAAGGCGGGCCACCGGGGGGAGCTGGCCCTCGGCAACCAACCCCTTCAAGGCGGCCAAGCCATCGGACTCCTCCCTTGACAGTCTCGATAGGCCGATCGGAGACTTCATCGGGGTCTCCCAGGTCGCCCTGATTTCCCAAGAGGGATCTGCATCAACAAAAAAGAAGCGCTCCTTCCATTTGTGAATGGAGGTAGGAGCCTCCTTGACAAGGCCGCATCCTCGCCGCGCTGCGAAGCACCACCACCCTTTGTCCTGGGGGTGGCCGCTCAGGCTGTAGAACTCCCAAAAAACATTCAGGGTGGCGGGGATCTCGTGCATACGGCAGAGAACCTGGAAGACCGTCAGGGCCCGCCACGAGTTCGGCACCAGTTGCGTCGGTGCCACTCTTAAACCCCGTAGCACCTGCATGACCAAGTCCGAAGGGGGAAAGCGGAACCCGGCCTGGAGAATGCCCTCATTGATGGCGATCTTCCCTGGAGGAGGATGGGACATCCTCTCCTCAGGCCCCGGGAGCGTGGCGTTGCAGGCCTCGGGAAGGTGGTACCGAGCCACGAGTCTGTCTAAGTCTGTGGTGACCAGCTCCGACTTAATTTGGTCTGCTCTCACTTCGCCCATTCCTAATGGCCAATAAACCTACGGTCAGGACGGGGACAGGAAGGGGGGAAAGACCGGAGCGACTGGAGTACACTAGTATAAGAGGGGAAAGTATGGAGAGCCCTAAGTAGAAGAATGGGGAAAACTCACCGGAAAAGAGGTAAGAACGGCTCCGAGAGCGCCAAAGGAGAAACAAGTGAACAGTCCGACGGCAGCAACAGCTGCGCAAAGGGGAAACTTGAAAATATCTGTAAAGAAGAAGACGGACGGAGAAAGGCCCCCGATTAAATAGGCGGAAAGGCAAGTGACGCCTCGATGACGCCAGAGGACGCCTGGCTGCCGAAGGGTCGCTCGCGCCCCAAAGGCGAATCGACACCATTAAGGAAGGATGTCCGCCGAAATCCTCAGACTGCCAGGTCAGCAATAACCGCCATACGCCATAAAAAGGGCGGGGAGCTCGAAGCGCGCGCGCCTCTCCGAGGAACGGCGGCAATCCCGAAACATCACTCCCTTCACCTGTTCCCCTTCTGGTTCCAGGCTCGGAAGTGGGGGGCTACTGTTACGGGGGAAATAAGCCGCCATGCCCCACGTGACCGGCACGCGCGCCCAGGAAGACTACGGCTGCCCTTTGATCCAGCAATCCGACCCCGAGTCGGACATCCTCGGCTCCGCAGCCTGACCCCGAGTCGGCTGCCCTTTGATCCAGCGCTCCGACCCCGAGTCGGACGTCCTCGGCTCCGCAGCCCGACCCCGAGTCGGCTGCCCTTTGATCCAGCAATCCGACCCCGAGTCGGATATCCTCGGCTCCGCAGCCCGACCCCGAGTCGGCTGCCCTTTGATCCAGCGCTCCGACCCCGAGTCGGACGTCCTCGGCTTCGCAGCCCGACCCCGAGTCGGCTGCCCTTTGATCCAGCAATCCGACCCCGAGTCGGATATCCTCGGCTCCGCAGCCCGACCCCGAGTCGGCTGCCCCTTGATCCAGCGCTCCGACCCCGAGTCGGAGATCTCGTGATAACGACAGGCTATTCCCCAGAGGCACGCCGCGGCCTCCTGCTCCACTACTCCCTGCAACGGCTGTATCCGATGCTGCTCCACGATCTCCTGCATCAGCCGTACAAAGCGGAGCCCCACTATGCCCTGACGTGGCCGTACCCGGTGCTGCTCCACGACGCCCTATAACGACCATGTCAGTGGCCACACCATCGTGCCCCACGATAACGAACCCCCCTGAGAGACCCCCCAGCCAGGTATATATGCGGCTGGGGGGAGAAAGGGGGGGTGAGCAATATCTCCCAGAGCACTCTCTTACTTGCGATTATCACCTCTCCTCCTCCTCCAATCTCCTCTGACTTGACCGTCGGAGGGCCATCACCACCCTGGTGGTGGTGCAAGGCTTGTTTGCAGGTTTCTTGGCGGAAGGTGGAGCGCAACCAACACCAACCAAGACAACTCAGACGGAACCCCGTTCACACCGCAGTGCCAATCGTTCTCGGTTTGGACCACCAGCAACAGTATCAATTTACAAAAGAAGTCATTTCACAATTCAGATCAAATTTAACTACTCATAAAGGAGTATAATCAAGGCTACCACTCATAAGTCTTTGAAATAGAGGAAATGAAATCAATTTACAAAAGAAGTCATTTCACAATTCGGAATCAATTTGATTACTCATCAACCCCTCGTAATTCCTCTCAATGTTCCCTCAAATGCATGTACAGAATAATCAAGCATGGAGAATCAAGATTATAGAGGAATCTACTACAATATCAATCAATATGCTCAAGTGGAATCAATTCACACTTGGCGACATTCATGAAAATGAATTAAGGATGCTCATGGTGCAAAGTACATGACTCCCACTCACCTGTCAATCCGGCACAGCCCTGATACGCCTCCAAAAATCTACAGCAGGCAGTGGGGAACTTCTTCCTCTTGTTCCCTAGCTTCTTGCCCAACTGTGACATGCATTTACAATACATTTAGTCTTGTATCAAGGGCCATAATCTACGTGCCAATTATAATATAGGGAACTTTAATTGATTCAACTCCCCCGTTCCCTAAATCTTTTCTTTTCTTTCTCTTTTTCCTTTTCTATTAATTAACTCATCATTTATGTGTATTAGGGACTCCCTTGCATGAGTACAAGGTTTCTCTTAGCCTAATCTAGGCTTAATACCCTATTTTGGCATAAAATTTCTTATTTTCCCACTCGGATGAACAGTAACCCGGACCGACAGCCGGTTACTTCATCCTAGGTTTGATCCACTTTCCAAACTCCAGATTTGATGAAATTTTTACCTAACATTCTACACTCATAGGGGATTCCAAAGAGGTAACATGCATCATCATCGGAGGCCGTTTGGCCCCCTAAATAATTCGCCGAAGTTGGGACTTCGACACAGTTTTTCCGTAGTGCCGGAAAAATTTGTCGAAATCCGATTCTTTCTCTTTTAACCACCTCTACAACCCTTATCTGACCCCTCTAGACTACATCCACCCTTTGTATAGCCTAATGTCACCAAAAGACTAGATAGGGACGGATATTTACCTTTTTCTTTTTAAAAATCGAGGTCCTTGCGTAGAGGGGAAGGAGATCTATGTTTTTCCCTTCAGCTGGAAGTGCACCCGGGATTCCTTTCCCTTTCTTTTTCTTCCTCTTCTTCCTCTTCCTTTCTTCCTTTCCTTTCCTCTTCTTCTTTTTCTTCCTCTCTGTCGCCTGAGACTCCCTCTCTCTCGGTTTCATTCCCGTGAGCCACCAACCACCCCATTTAAATCACATCAAAGCACTATTCATCCTTTTTTTAATATTATTAATTTCTCATTTTGCCCTTACCACTTCGATATATCTGCAATTATGCCATTATCTTTTGATTCCTTCCCATTTTGCCCCTAACACTTCAACGCATCTACTATTATGCCATTAACTTTTGATTCCTTCCAATTTTACCCCTTATATCAATTTTAAAGGACTATTCTATCCCTTTTTTTATATAAAAAAAATAAATAAAAAAAAAAATTTTGGGGTTATTACATTGGATCTGATTTCTATACTTTTATGGTTGAAGATGATCCTAAAACTTATAAAGATGCTATGAACTCATTAGATTCTATGTTTTGGAAGGAAGCTATTAATAGTGAAATGAATTCACTTATGACTAATAAAACATGGTTTTTAACTGACTTACCACCTGGTAGTAAGGCTATAGGTTGTAAATGGATATTTAAGAAGAAATTAAGACCTGATGGTTCTATTGAAAAATATAAAGCAAGATTAGTTGCTAAGGACTTTTCTCAGAAAGAGGGTATTGACTACTTTGATACATATTCTCCTGTAACTAGGATAACCACAATTCGTACTTTAATTGCACTGGCTTCAATCCATAATTTGATAATTCATCAAATGGATGTCAAGACTGCCTTCCTTCATGGTGATTTAGAGGAAGAGATCTATATGGATCAGCCAGAGGGATATGTGGCTCAAGGACAGGAAAGAAAAGTTTGTAGGTTAGTCAAATCCCTCTATGGTTTAAAACAAGCTCCTAAGCAATGGCATAGGAAATTTGATAAAATAATTGTTTCTTATGGCTTTAAAGCAAATGAATCAGATAAGTGCTTATATTCAAAGTTAGAAAATGATTCATGTATGATCTTGTGTTTATATGTTGATGATATTTTAATTTTTTGTACTGATATGAATATGGTGACTGATATCAAAACTTTCTTATCTAATAATTTTGATATGAAAGATTTAGGTCAGGCAGAGGTAATTCTTGGTAACAGGATTACCAGAATACCTGATGGTATAATCTTTGATCAATCACAATATATTGAGAAAATATTGAAGAAATTTGATAAGTACAACTGTAAACCAGTGAGTACACCTTATGAGCATGGTTTGAACTTGAAGTGCAATAAAGGTGATCCAGTGGCCCAAGAGAAATATGTTCAAATTATTGGGACACTGATGTATGTTGCAAATACAAGTAGACCTGACATTTCTTATGCTATAGAAAAGCTCAGTAGGTTTAATAGTTGCCCTAGTCTTAGTCACTGGGAAGCACTGGATAGAGTACTTAGATACTTGAGAGGTACCATGTATTATGGTTTACATTACTCAAGATTTCCCGCTGTACTTGAAGGATACAGTGATGCTAGTTGGATCACTGATTCAGTGAACCGAAAAGGAACTAGTGGATACATATTCATGTTGGGTGGTGCAGCTGTTGCTTGGAGATCATCCAAACAAACTGTGATCACAAGATCCACTATGGAGGCTGAGATTGTAGCCTTAGATTCTGCAAGTCAAGAAGCAGAATGGTTTAAGAATCTTATGTCTGAAATACCTATTATGGAAAAGCCTATACCTGCTATCTCTCTGTTATGTGATAATGAAGCTGCAATTAATACTTGTAGAAATACTGAGTATAACAAGAGAAACAGAAGACACATTAGTGTGAGACATAAGACTATTAGATACCTAATTAAAAATGGTATCATAACTTTGGAATTTGTTGGATCTAAAGATAACCTAGCAGATCCTTTAACTAAAGGACTGGCTAGAAGCAAAGTCATAGAAACATCAAAGAGGATGGGACTGAAACCCATAAGGAATCATTGACAATGGCAACCCAACCTTTTCTGACTGGAGATCCCAAGACGAAAGGTTCAACGGGAAAAACAAGTTGTTTAATGATTAGTTAGCACTATAATAAAATGACTTTATGTCATTTAGTCTCTCCCTGTGATGTGAGTGCTAAATACAGCAGAGGTATACGGAAGAGTTTAAAACTCTGAATGAGTCCGAGTCTATGGCAAGGTGCTGTGCTGCGAGCACCCTTGGAGGACTCACCTATGTGAGTGTGACTGTGTGGCCGCAGTCTATGGGGATAAGGGTTTAACCCCTAGAGCACTCATGAAACTGAGATATTGGTGCATAAGGCCAGAAAAAGCACCACCTATAATGAACCCAGTATTTGCATTTGTCATGGGTGAAGTATATAGAAATCTGAACCAAAGGATTTGGTTCAAAGCTTTTTAGCTACCACTATACCTTTCAGATGAAAATATACTTTCACTAGGTAAAGGTTCAAAGCCGCAAGCTACCTTTATTGAAGTCGTGACATAAACAAGCCCGGTTTGACTATTTTTTATTTTATAAAGTTTTGAAAACATTTTAATCAGGCGGGGGAATGTTAGATTTTTATTAAATAATGATTAAAAGTTTTCATACTTAAAATATATATATTATACATATATGTTAATAAGGGAGTTTGGCTTGGTGGTTGGTGTGTTGTTTGGGTGGGGATGAGATAACAGGTTCGATTCCCATTCCCTCCTTTTTATTTCCATTACGTAAAGCTTGGTTTTCTTGTGCTCGTTGGGATGTTCCCTCCTTGTCCGAGCCGAGGTTCTCTGCAGCCGAGCTGGGCATGTGCTTGTCCGAGCCGAGGTTCTCTGCAGCCGAGCTGTGCCTGTGCTTGTCCGAGCGAAGGTTCTTTGCGCATGTGCTTGTGCTCGCTGGGCCCTGCCCCTGCTCGTCCGAGGTTCTGTGTGCCTGTGCTCGTCCGACCCACCTCAACTGAAGCGCGAAGAGCCGAGGCCGAGGTCGGACCACAGGTGTGATGAGCCCAGAGGAGCCGAGGTCGGACAACGGGTACGATGAGCCAAGAGGTGCGTGGGCCGTGCCTCGCACCCATAGCACGAGGAGCCACGTCGCTTCCTCGTTAGCACCTCTTCGCAACCGACCTCGCATCCGCTGGCCATACTCCCAGTGTTTTTTCAAACTTTCTTACCGGTTTTGACCGTTGGATCGGTTTTGGGTCGCGTCTGTCCCGAAGAAGTCTATAAATAGACCTCTTCGGATTAGACAGGAGACATATATAATTTGAAAGCAGAAAACTACTATTCTCCCTGTTTGCTATTTTTCTTTCAATCAATGGGCTTGCTGCATACTGATTCTGGGTTCGAAAGCTTCTTTGATCCGTGCAAATCATTGAGGCAGAAGGAACAGTGCGAGAGGCTGTTGTATCTCAGGAGTAGAACGCCATCCAAGCCTAGTGCACTGTAAGGCGGCGAAATCTACTTCAAGGAAAGTGACCAACATACCACGCCTCAGCATCTCGGGTTCCATTTTTCCACTTTCTCTATTTATTTTCTGTAAGCTTATTTCTGCCTATTATTTGTTGAAGTAGAGTATTATAGATTTAAAATTTTCTGGGACAGTATATTTTCAACACCTTCTACTAGATTAATGACAGCCTAGTACATGCCTCCACCGGTTTGTTCTTTCGAGGCCACCTTCTCTTGGGTGAGGTTGGTGAGAGGCTGTGGTTCGCTCCCAAGTACGAACACTGCCATCATAATTCGTGACGCTTCATGCCATAATCCGTAATCCATTGACGTCATCCGAGCGATGCATATGGCGCTTCTAGAAGAAACTTAAATAAAACTCGTGATGGGACCTGAGGAGGAAATACGTCCGTTGAGCTTGTACTGGACCCCACCTCTAAGATAGGTGTCCAATTTGGAACCTGGCATGCTCGTAATCTTGGCCCAGACCCAACCCCACGCGTGAGACAGATCCGTGGTACGTACGTGAGCCATAACTTATCAGATACCGACCCATTTTAAGCTTAAAATTTCGGCAGGTTGCGTTTTGAAGGCCCGGGTTGGCCGATGGCATCGCATTCGATCTCCTTGACGTCATGCATGACATGAGACACCGATCAAAGGGTTCTCTTTTTAATCCAGGGTGGGATGTCATTTTCCTGGGGTCATTTAATTTCTGTGGCTGAAAGGCGTGGCTCTTCTCACAATGGATATGGCATGTCCCGTGTTCATCTCAAACACTACCATCTGTTTACTTTATTTTTTCTATCATAGGTGGGATAATTTGGTCCTCAAATTAAGAGGATTGATTATTAATCTGTGAAAAATTTTACATCATTATTTTACAAAGAGGAAGCATATACTATCAGGTGGAGTACTCCTTTTCATCACGGACAAGGCATTTTTTTGGTGAGCATCATGAAGAGGGCTAATAGCATATGCATCGAGATGAACCATTCTTTTTAAGCTATTAGGGGAATGCAAACAAGCGTGGAAACTAGAAGGAACTTTTTAAATGTTTCCACAAGTAATGCTTCCATCCTTTCTACGGAATGATTAATCAGACTCCCCACCACTATCACAAAGATTCAAAATTAAGCTATCACTCGAAGCACATTCCTAGTTTTGATGGAGTTGCCTCCAATTATTATTACAGCCTAATACCGTTAAAGTTGCCCAATATTTAAGAATATAGATGCACAACCTTAGTAGGCTACAGGGTCTGCTAATTGGTAAGTAGTACGCCTAGCTAATGCATTTTTTCTCTCATGTCATTCTATCCAAGTGGAGAGGTTTTCCAATAGCGCTCACGATGTAGCTCAACCCAGTAACCGTCCAAAACTCCAGAGGAATACCATAGAACCTGACCCAGACTTCGACGCTGTGAACTAACTCCTTGCCTTCTTGCCTTCCTAACTTTAGCGCTAGCTGCACCATCTGAACTAGCAGCACCAACTGCTTTTCGTCAAGTTCCAAGCTACGACGCAATTCTGGTATGCTCTTTCTGAAACTGACAGTGTTTAATTCTATGGAATTTTCTATACTTGACAGAACAAGACAAATTTCAGTGATTTCAACTATATGGAATGATCTTTCGAATTAGTCACAGAAAAGAGAAGATAGGAGTCGTGAACAAGAAAGGCAAAGACCGTTAATGCCTACTCCCGGCTATCATGGATTTGGGTTCAGAACCTCCATTTCAAGTGAAAGAGTGCAGCAAATATCAAAGCAAGAAGTGCGTCAAGATTCTTGATTAGCTATCCAAAGCTCTCACAAAAAAACCCTTTTATCTTTCGATTCAGTGGCTGAAGGATGAGTTCTTCTCATCCAGCAAATCCAATTGTGCTAGCCTGTATGCGTTCAGTCCACACACATACCAGTATATGGAAACCAAGCTTAAAGGAGCCCAAGTATTGGAACAGCAGGCTATAGATTTATCTCAAATAAAAGTTCAGACTAAATTATATTATTTTGCTTAATATAGAATAGATATTCCTAAACCTTAACTTTTATATAAAAATTTATGAAAAATAGAGACAAAGTTGTCTCTCAGGTTTTATTACTTATCCGCTCTAGTCCTGCAAATCAAGTTTTTGGATAGCCAACAAACTAGTATTTTTGTAAATTGAACTTGTGCTTTGCTGCAGCATCACTCTTTAAATAAACACATCTGATAAAATTTCAGGATTTGTCATCAATTTCTCTATTTTGAATAAGTGTAAAATTTAGCAAACATTATCGATAGAAAAAAAGAACAAAAGAAAGCATTACAGAAAGTAGGAAACAAGCTTCCATTTTATACTAATAATGATTCAATCTTTTCTAAATACCATTACAACCATTAAGGACATAATCAATATTTTTATTGATTTTCCATCATGACAAGTGAATTGTACCGATGGATTATTAAAGATCCAAATTGATCCTCACACTTTTATCTTCAAAGCAATGACAAAAACATGATGCTTGGTCTTCTCCTCCAAGAGGTGCCTTGCAACATTCTTTGCATATCTTGAGAATAAATTATCAAGTATCTGCTCTCCAAAGCTACGTGCAATCACGGGTTCTATCACTGCTCTTATAGACTTTGCCACATTTTCTCCGCTTATAATATTGTCGTATATGCGATCATCACTAGAGTCATCAAATGGATCCCAGTTCGACTTGAATATTTCTACTCGATCGAGATCAAATAATCCTACACTTTGTATCACTGCCCTCACCTCCTCCATAGAAGGTGCGTAAAAAGGTAAATTGAAGGCATCCACCTTTTCCTTTTGCAAGATACCCTGTATTCAATATTCAACACATTTCAAAGAATCGGTTGTCAATATATGCAGCAAATTAAATAGCATTTTAACAATAAAAACATAAAAGATGTTGTGGATCTCTTTTTAGCCCCCGATGAGAATGTCCCCTTAACCAACCTTCATTTAATTGAGATAAGGAATACAAACAAACTTGAAATATTGGATTAGAAATCATATTTCTATATCAATTCTCTTATCTTTCTATCCCTCTCAACTCTCTTTCCATTAGCCTTCTTGTTAACTGCTTTCTTTCAAGAGAGATGTCACAAAGATAAGAATGAAATTTGGCACCTAAAACATGGTTATAGTACCATAAGTTTACGAAAGAGAAGAACATACCTCTAGGACCATAGCATTGAGTGCCTCAGCCAGTAGTCCCCAAAGCTGGCTTAGTTCTCCACTTGGTGCATATTTGCTAGTCCTTCCCAAAAATGACAGGACCATTCGTCCTCCGAAACCGAGTTCTTGAAAACGGGACTGTAAAAATGTCGTGAAGTCCCTCTGGTATTGCTCTTGATATGATTCCACCACAGCAGGTGAACTTGTCTCGGATATGTAGATGTTTTCTTTGTTTAATGGAATACCAATATTACTCTCAACTCCTGGAGGAACCTAGAGTTTCAAAATTGAAATCAGCATCCTAAAACATTAAACGACATATGGTTGCAAAAAAGGAAGTGTCTCTGTATGGTATCATTCGAAATCAAGTGATACCGTTTGGTTTCGAGCAACACGTACCAATTTGGCTTATATGTCAAATCAAACATTATTATTGTACGCTACCATACTGGTAGGGTATAGCACGCTTAATATGGGATGACACAGAAGTCCGTCCAATCATTTGATACATCTCATGCATTAGAAGCCAAGAGGCAACACTTCTTATGATAGGTATTTACCATTTACCACTTTCTCGGATTGAATATGGAACTTCTTTTATGAAGATTTTGATGTCAATGAGCTGAGTTAGGAATTATTAGTATGGCTAGGGTATCAATAGAGGCCGATAGCCTACTAACCTCGTCTAAAACCAACTCAAAATATTGGGTTTCGGTATGAAAAGCAAACCAATGGGTTTGGATTCTGATTTTAGACCCAGAATTTTTTGGCTCGGGTTTTAATTTAGATAGGTCTATATATACCTGAAAACATGAAATTGTCTGGATTATATTCGTATATGTATACACACACACACACACATAAATATATAAATATATAAATACACACACACACACACACACACTTACATACATAAATATATAGAAATATACATTCATATATATAGATCTATGCATCTATAAGTTGTTTAATTGTAAAAGAAAAAATCAAGGCGAGAGAAGCAAGATCATAACCAATTGTGTTCCACCAAATTGTTATCCATGTCATTTGTTGTTGTCCTTTTTTAGTATTTTTTTAATTATTTAATACATATGTCTTTTAGTCGATGGATGCTTAGGTCACAAAAGTGTTGAAAAAGTTCCTCTTTTAGCTATAATTTTAATGTTTTTATATATTCATGCTTCACAACTCATAAGGTAGCATTTTGGGATTTAAAAAATGAAAACATAGTAAAATCGCTTGTTGCACATCAAATTTCTACCCAAAATCAAATTTAATACTTGACCTTTTTTAGATCCAATATATTAATTAGGTTTGAGTTTATATCTAGTAAATCCAACCTAAACTCAACCCATTGACACCCTCAGTTTATGCAATTTGTTTCTGGAATAAAATCTCTTTTTTTTTTTAATTTAAAAGATATATTTTCTCTTAGTTTTAGCTGTTTACATATTTTTTATTATTATTATTTGTTTAGAAGGAAGGAGGGAAATGTTAAGTGTGACCGTGCCCCCCACGTTAATTTATTCATAAATATAATGTACAAGTGGTGCGAGCTTGCGTTACAAAAGTCCAGTGGTGCATTTAAGGATCTTAGACCCAAAAAAACCCTATGAAGAAAACATCAAAGAGGAGATTAGGAGGTTTGGCTAGATGCTTGTTTGTATAAGATAAAAGATATAAGTATGAGAACTCGTATGGATACACATTTAGTCCCATATCGACTCCACACACGGTAAATTTTGGTAATATATAGAACTAAGAAATCTAAATTATTTTTTGGGCTAGCTATTTAGGTAAGATCCTCAATCGTTACAAATAGTTTCAGATCAGACTTGATTATGACCTATGTCGATAAAAGAAAACCACAATAATAGAATCATAAGGGATTGATTACAGGTTGATCATGATAGCTATGATTGCATATATCCGGATTCCTGCCTGACGAAAAGTGTTAGTTGCGACATATTTAGTCCTACATTGACATGCCTAGGATAGAGCTTAAGTACTTATTTATCAAGAAACTCAAATAATATCTTTAGTATAAATGAAATACTGGTGGGTGCCACATTATATGCCGAAATGAATGTTATCATTTCTCAACGAGGGCGCATAGTTCAGCGGGTTCCATCTGATATAATACACTGGCTGGTTCTGGTTGTATCCTTTGTGTGAAAAAATAATTCACCTTTTGTTGGGGAAAAAATGGACCACCCCACAAATGCAATTATAGCACCCAAATCCGTCAGCAAGATCGAGCTCATCATGCAGGCCGAGCTCATCATGCAGGCCGAGCTCAGAAAGCCGAGCCGAGCTCATGCAAGCCGAGCTCAGAAGGCTGCCGAGCTCATCATGCAGGCCGAGCTCAGAAAGCCGAGCCGAGCTCATGCAAGCCGAGCTCAGAAGGCTGCCGAGCTCATCCATGCTGCCGAGCACAGAAGGCCGAGCTCCGAAGACCGAGACCAGAAGGCTGCCGAGCTCAGCTAGGGCTGGAAGTGGGCCGGGCCGGGTCGGGCCAAACCCCTACCCAAGCCCGGCCCTAATTTTTTTTCCGGGCTTCGGGCCGGGCCGGGGCCCGAAAAATTTTAAGGAACAAGGCCCGAGCCCGGCCTGAGCCCGGCCCGAGCCCATTTGGGCCGGCCCAGTTGGGCCCTAACCTGGGCCGGCCCGTTTGAGTAACATAGGGAAGCCAGGACCTCAAACAACGCATGAGACTATCAACCTAGAAGATAAGGCTCTTTACCAAACCCCAACAAATTGAATGGACCTATTGCCAGTTGCTGTGTCTTAAATTCTTGTCCACCAACCTGCAATAAATTCGGAAACCTGACACACTAGGTGGCTAAAAGTAATTGCATCTTGTGCTTAACAGCTATGAATAATCTCACTTCGCACATGAATTTGAAGCATCAGAGCACAGGGATGATGCCACCAACAGAATCTTGGTACTCTTGATACAGTTCTGTAAATTTGAAATATACAATACAACAAAGGTGTCCCCTTCATTCCAAAAGCTAAATACACTTGATTCGTATTATCAATCCAGAAACTGCAAAACTTATCAGGGAATGGGGTGAAATAAAAAAAAACATATTTCGATTACCCAACGAGATGAATCTGCGAGAACTATATACAAGTCAAGCTTCGGAGTTTCTGGTTTTTTGCGCACTCCTCCTGCAATGTATTAGAATAAAAAAAACTTAAGATGTGAACCATCTGCCAGCAGGGACATGGAATGCTGACAGGGAAGCAACCAGCAAACGAAAGAACTTGTGCTAGAGTATTCACTCCTGGTAACATCCCAAGTAAAAAATGAAGACAATCTGCAAACATTTTTTAGAGTGGTTTTAAACGAAATGCAAACGCGTTCGGGCTGAGTATGGGCCGCGTTCGGGCTGAGTATGGGCGCGGGCTTGGGTCGGGCCCGGGCCGGGCCAATGAGATACCCGAGCCCGGCCCGAAATAGAAATGGGCTTAATTATTCAGCCCGAGCCCGGCCCGAAATGCATTGGCCCTAGCCCATAGCCCGGCCCGCGGGCAGCCCGACCCGATGGGCTTCGGGCCGGCCCGAGCCCACTTCCAGCCCTAAGCTCAGCAGGCCGAGACTAGAAAGCTGAGCACAGAAGGCCGAGCTGACCTCAGAAGGCCGACCTCGTCGTCTATATGCTGCGGCCATGCCCTGCAGCAGCCTTACCGCACCATGTTTTACTTGCCGGCCACGCCACGACATATTAATCAGGAACCATACTCTGCTACGACTGTCAACGCCTCATCATTCCCAAGAATGTACTGCACTGTGCGCCTCAAGCAAGCTCTGGCTGCACGCCATCTCCTCCCATGATGGGAACGGGCCATCCACGGCAACTCATTACTTCCACGCCCACGTCCAATCGTGACGGTAACCCATTAATTCGCCCAGTCACATCACAGGTAACCCTGCCACTCTCCCTATAAAAGGGGAGCTTCTCCCTCTAAAAAGGGGGCAGGAGGCTTCTTCCTCCCAAGGGAGGCTTCGGACTTGGAAATACAGTCCCTCTCTCTTCCCCAAAATTAAGCCCTCCTCTGACTTAGGCATCGGAGGGCCGGCGCCGGAAAAGCCCGGCCACCGGCTTCTTGCAGGCCCCCCACGGAGGACGCCGCCCGCCGACGGATCGCCGCCCGCCAGTGTTCGCCGAAGCTCCTCCTCCTCCTCGGTTCGTGGCCGCCCCCGGGTCCAATTTCCAGCTACAGTTAATTTTGACGTCCGAGGCAGGATTGTACGAACAAGACCCTGCCGGGCCCTCGACGACGGCGGCCGAGACGGATGACGTCCCGGAGGCGACACCGGCGGCCGAGACGGACGACATCCCGGAGGCGGCACCCGAGGCCCCTGCCCCTGACCCTGAGCCTGTGCCGGCTGAGGTCATTACTGTGCCAGACGACCCCCCGGATGTCGCCCCCGCAGCTTGAGACTTGTATTTTTTCTTTTTCATTGTATCCGAGGTCGGCTATTGAATGGCCGACTTCCAATTTTGTAATTGGCCCTCCGGCCCTTTGTCAATGAAAAAATACTTTCGTCATTCTGTGCTCGTCTTTCCCTTTCTCGTCGTGAATAAGGCCAGAGCCTTAGCTAATCGCCTTTAACTTTGTATCTTGGTTTTCGGGCTGCTTAACGAAGTTGCCCTTTTTCCCAAGTTATATCTTGGCCTTCTCGGATTTTAGTCATTCCGACCAAAGAGAGCTCCGAGCTTAGGTTTCCAGAAAATTTTCTAAGTCCTATAACTCGGATCTTAGAATCGCGAAAGTCGTCACGTTCGGCCTTTAGGAAAATCCAAGGCATTGAGGTCGGGCCTTAGCCCTTCGAGTAGGACCGGGCTAGGTCTGTTCGTGCCGCTATTCGGGGGAGTCTAGTCGGGTTTCCGAACTTGACTTCCGGGTCCTTTGTAGGGAGCGCGGGCTAATAGTCGAATTATCGCCGAAGGTTTTCATAGTTATTGCTCTCGGACTCTGCCGAGATTTCAGTGAGTAAGGCTGGAATCTCTGAAGATCGCCTTAGTATCTGTGTTCGGCTGGTGCACTTGCGGCCGAGACCGCTTTCTCAGCTAGACATCGGAGTCTATGTATGGGGGCCGAGTTGGGCCCTAACTTACGGAGACTTTGTTCAAGTTGGGCCCAGCAGAGTCTGGTCAACCATGATAAGTCTCTAATCTCGGCCATACCTCCGACACCAATGCAATGATTCGCCTGGTAGCGTACTGGTTCGGGTCGTACGACGCCCTCACCGCCGACATCAGCACAATGATTCGCCTGACCGTGCGCCGACCTGAGCCACATGCCCGTACTATGGCCTCGCCCTGTTACATCACAGGTAAACCGACCCCCACCTATAAAAGGGAGCCTTAGCTTCTCAGGAGGGGGTTGGGAAAATTTCGTGCCTTACAAGCACTGTTCATCTCCTCCTTACACTATCTGCCCCCTCCCTGACTTGAGCGTCGGAGGGCCGGCGCCGGAAAACCCGGCCACCGGTTTGTCTGCAGGCACCCAGACGGAGGACGCCGCCCGCTGACGGATCGCTGCCCCGCTGTGAGGACCTCCTGCTCCCTCTCTCCAGCCACCCCAGACGGAGGACGCCGCCCGCCGACTGGTCGCCGCCCCGCCGTGGTGACCCGCAGCTCCCTCTCCCTCGACCGAAGATTGCCCCCGGGTCCAATTTCCAGCAACAGTTGGCGCTAGAGGAAGGGCCCGAGTTGCGGCCATGAAACTAAGGAGCAGAGGAGTCTTTAACGCCTCTCAGCATCATGCTCCAAGCCCCGGGCGCTCAGTCCAGAATCCACCACCAAGACCTCCGGCAGATCAAACTCCACAAGTCCAACCCGAGCACTTCGACGCGCTAGTGCAGCAAGTCCAAGCGCTAGCCATTGCAGCCCAAAGCCTGCAACAAGTGGAGGCTCCTCCTGTGCCGCCCCCACGGGTTCATGTTAAGCAGAGGAAGAAACTTTCTCCCGAGCCATCTCGAATCAAGCATGGCTCCCGCTACAACGACGTACGTGGGGGCAACTAGTGAGAAGTAGTAGCCCAAGTCTCACATCAACGAGTTGGAGGGAAAGAGAAATAAAAGCTGAGGTCTGGAGAAGGAGAGTTATGTACTCCCTCCTCATGGGTGTAAGGCCTTACGACGGCGCTCGTGACGTTGCTCTCCTTCAGAGCGTCGCCATCACCGAAGCCCCGGCCGTGCACAGAGGGCTGCCGAGCTCATCCAGGCCAAGCTCATGCAGGCCGAGCCGAGCTCAGAAGGCCGAGCTCGTCATCCACATGCTGCAGCCACGACCTGCAGCAGTCTCATCCAGGCCGAGCTCATGCAGGCCGAGCCGAGCTCAGAAGGCCGAGCTCGTCATCCACATGCTGCAGCCACGACCTGTAGCAGTCTCATCCAGGCCAAGCTCATGCAGGCCGAGCCGAGCTCAGAAGGCCGAGCTCGTCATCCACATGCTGCAGCCACGACCTGCAGCAGTCTCATCCAGGCCGAGCTCATGCAGGCCGAGCCGAGCTCAGAAGGCCGAGCTCGTCATCCACATGCTGCAGCCACGACCTGCAGCAGTCTCATCCAGGCCGAGCTCATGCGGGCCGAGCTCAGAAGGCCGAGACCAGAAGGCTGCTGAGCTCATAAGCGCGAGCTCAGAAGCCCGAGCGCAGAACACCTCCCAGAAAATCGAGCCCAAAGAAGGCCGGTGCTGAGCCAAGTCCTGAGGGACTTTGGAGCTCAGGAACCATCAAGATATCTCCAAAAGGTACAGGACGCCACTTTGGCTTCAAATAATTTCAATATTTTATCTATTTTCAGGTCGGAGAATCCAAAAAACGATCTACGGGTATCTCTATCTCCAACGTCGCCCCGCTCCGAATAAGGGCGCACGATCGCCAACGAATGAAGTCCATCTACCGTATGTCTCCAAGATCGGATTCCCGACCAAGCTCGGATCCCCCAGTTAAAGGATTAACGTCATGCTACATCGACTAATCGAGCTCGGCTCGATCTCCATCGACTAATCGAGCTCGGTTCGATCTCCATCGACTATCGAGCTCGGCTCGATCTCCATCGACTAATCGAGCTCGGCTCGATCTCCATCGACTAATCGAGCTCGGCTCGATCTCCATCGACTATCGAGCTCGGCTCGATCTCCATCGACTAATCGAGCTCGGCTCGATCTCCATCGACTAATCGAGCTCGGCTCGATCTCCATCGACTATCGAGCTCGGCTCGATTTCGGCTTGATCGTCAACAGACAAGGCCAAAGAAGGCCGCTGAGTCAACCTGGAGCACTTAACTCCAACTGCATGAGAAGTGCACCCTACTTGGCACGCACATCTCCATATATATTTGGCTATGTTACAGGATGATCGACGACTAGACTACTTCCTTCGCCCGAGCCAAAAAGCTGCTCGAACTCGGAAGTCGGAGGGTAGTGTTGGGAAAAAAATGGACCACCCTACAAATGCAATTATAGCACCCAAATCCGTCAGCAAGATCGAGCTCATCATGCAGGCCGAGCTCAGAAAGCCGAGCCAAGCTCATGCAAGCCGAGCTCAGAAGGCTGCCGAGCTCATCATGCAGGCCGAGCTCATCATGCAGGCCGAGCTCAGAAAGCCGAGCTGAGCTCATGCAAGCCGAGCTCAGAAGGCTGCCGAGCTCATCATGCAGGCCGAGCTCAGAAAGCCGAGCCGAGCTCATGCAAGCCGAGCTCAGAAGGCTGCCGAGCTCATCCATGCTGCCGAGCACAGAAGGCCGAGCTCCGAAGACCGAGACTAGAAGGCTGCCGAGCTTAGAAGGCCGAGCTCAGCAGGCCGAGACTAGAAAGCTGAGCACAGAAGGCCGAGCTGACCTCAGAAGGCCGACCTCGTCGTCTATATGCTGCGGCCATGCCCTGCAGCAGCCTTACCGCACCATGTTTTACTTGCCGGCCACGCCACGACATATTAATCAGGAACCATACTCTGCTACGACTGTCAACGCCTCATCATTTCCAAGAATGTACTGCACTGTGCGCCTCAAGCAAGCTCTGGCTGCACGCCATCTCCTCCCATGATGGGAACGGGCCATCCACGGCAACTCATTACTTCCACGCCCACGTCCAATCGTGACGGTAACCCATTAATTCGCCCAGTCACATCACAGGTAACCCTGCCACTCTCCCTATAAAAGGGGAGCTTCTCCCTCTAAAAAGGGGGCAGGAGGCTTCTTCCTCCCAAGAGAGGCTTCGGACTTGGAAATACAGTCCCTCTCTCTTCTCCAAAATTAAGCCCTCCTCTGACTTGGGCATCGAAGGGCCGGCGCCGGAAAAGCCGGCCACCGGTTTGTCTGCAGGCACCCAGACGAGGCGCTGGAACCACCCTTTCCACCCCTCACGGCTTCTTCCCGAGGTCGAGGGAGTCTGGTTCTCTACGGTCGACCCTCGGGGCATCCCGACCTTAGTCGAGGGAAAGTATTGTTCGCTTCGGGGATCGGGAATCGTCGACCGCTCCCGGGGGTCCACTTTGTGGCGCCCCGGGTGGAACCACCCTTTCCACCCCTCACGGCTTCTTCCCGAGGTCGAGGGAGTCTGGTTCTCTACGGTCGACCCTCGGGGCATCCCGACCTTAGTCGAGGGAAAGTATTGTCCGCTTCGGGGATCGGGGATCGTCGACCGCTCCCGGGGGTCCACTTCCTCGGACGGACCGTTGAAAGGTCATACTGGGGGCAGTACCGGCGCATCTGCAGCCGGAAGTTCTCGAAGCCCCGGAGGAACCCGTCCACCGTCTCCTCCTCGAGCATGTCGCGGAACTCCTGCGACCCTTTGAAGAGCTCCACGGCGTGATCAGCCCGCTCAAGTGCCCTCCTCTCTCGGGCCTCAAGCTGCTCGATTCGGAGGCGGAAAACCCCGTCCTCATACTTGAGGGCCGCGACCTCGGCTTGGACCTCCCCCAAGCGCGCCTCTGTGCCGCGCAAGGCCGACCTGGTTAGGGCGTGGGCGGCCTTCTCCTCCCCGAGCCCTTCCGCCATAGCGAGGCGCTCGGCCTCGGTGGCCGCCCACCGAGCCTCGGCCTCGGCCAACGCTGCCTCGAGCTCGGCGACTCTTTTCTTGGCCGGTTCCAACTCCCGGCAGACCCGCCGGATCTCTTCCTGACAACCCTGGGCGATAAACACCAGGGCGTCGAGCTCGTGAATATGCTGTAAAGAAAAAGACAAAATAATCGTGAGTTGAAAACATATGGACTCGCTGACGACCTTAAGGAAATCGAGAAAAAGAGCTTACCCGGGCGGTGTAGCAGTAAGCACTGTCAACGACCACCTCCAGCGGAATGTTCCGGAACTCGGCCCGGTCCGCTGGAAGCATCGCACGCCGAAGCACGGAGCGTGCAACCTCGGCGTTATGAATGGCCGAGCTCCCCTCGGGAATAGGGGAGTCCGGCTCGACTGACTCCTCCCGGGAAGCTCGGGAAGGGCCCGGCATGCCCGAGCCCGAGGTCCCGGAGCCGCTCGCTTCGGGGCCTCGAGTCGGCTCAGGTCCCGGGCGCTGCTGCCGGATCGTGGACGGCTCCCCCCGCTGGGCAATGGGGGCAGGGCAAGGAGGGGCTGATGGGCCCACGTCGCTGACGACCCGTGCCCGCCTCGGGTCGGCTGTTGAGGCCCCCGCCTCGGGGCCACTCGTCCCGGCCGACGTCGAGGCGCCGTCTGATCTCGCCCTCTTCCGAGGCTGAGGCATAGCTCCGCCGGCCTCGGCCTCTCGCCTCCTCAGGCGGGAAAAAAGCGATGTGTTGCTGGTCGGCATGAAGGGAATGTCTGAACGAAAATTTTACTAATTGTCAGACCAGTAGCAGTGAAAACAAAGGACAAGGAAAGAAAGTAATATAACTGCCCTTACCCTCGGGGCGCGCCGAGCTCAGACCTACGCTCGCCAGGGCGCCCTCCCGCAGGAGCTCGGTCAGGTCGTTGCCCCTCCCGAGGGCTCGCAGAGAGTCTAGGGTCCTCAGCTCCCTCCCCGACGGCTCGAAGAGCTTGTTGAGGGCCTTCAACCGAGGGTGTCCCCACCTCGGGTCGAACCCCCAAGGCGCCTCGGACGCCAGAAAGAAAAACTTCCCCTTCCACTCATGAATCGAGGAAGGGGCGCCTTGGAAGAGTGACATACCGCCCCGAAAGGCAAAGTATAGCCACCCTGCGTCCGCCGGGTTCTTCTTCAACAGAAAACACCGGCGGAAAAGACCCACTGAGATCGGGATCCCGTGCCCGAGGCACAGGGACAAGAACCCGATTATCGTCCTCCACGAGTTCGGAGCCAACTGTGCCGGAACGAGCTGGTACTCGGCCAGCAGGTTGTTCACGAACTCGTGAACGGAAAACCGCAGACCAGCCCAGAGCGTCTCGCGGTAGACCGCGATCCGACCTGGGGGCGGCTGCGTCACCCTGTCCTCCGGCCCCGCGGTTTCAAGGCGAAACCCAGGCTGGAAGAAGAAGCGGGAGCGGATCAACTCCAGCTCCTCCTCTGACAGACTCGACCCTACCTCCTCGGGACCCAAACCCATTTTTACAGAAAAATAAAGGGGAACTGAAGATAAGGGAGGAGGAAAAGAGAAGAGGAGCCCTAGCAATCACAGGGTAGGGACCTACTGGACATCGCCGGAAATCGCTCCGGGCACCGACGGCGAGGTTCGGTGGAGGAAGGAAGCAAGGAAGGAAGACAACAAAAATAAGAAGCAGCCAAGTAAAACCCTTAGAGCAAACTCGAGGGGTTTATATAGACCCCCTCGGCGGTCCAGATCGGCAGGGTCGGTTCCCATCCCCCGATCGGATTGCGCCACATGTTGACCTCGGAGACCGAGGCACCGTATTCACTCCAGATCAATAAATCGGGTACGAAATCGAAGCCCTGTCCCATCGGATCTCGGGGCCTCATTATGGGTCCGCAGAATCGAATCGCCTTGAACAACGAACGGACGGCACCTCCGCTCCCCTCATTTAATAAGGCCCTGGGGCACGTGGAGCCCCGACGTAGCCTTCACCTCGCCGGATCCATGATCCAGTAATAACGAGATCGGAAGCGCCCGATCCTAGGTCATGCCGCGTGTCCGTTTTGAACCCCGTAACGGCACGCTCATTGATGAGCGGAGAATTTCGATTACGGGATCGAGGCGTCGCCTCGTCGAGCCCAAGGACCCTCATCATGAGTCCGCCGCACGAAGCGATCTTGGCGATCCAAGAGACGCCACCCCCCGTTACACCTGCTCCGAGAAACGTAAAGACACGAGCTCCACCATAAGTTCGCTGAATAAAGCAACCTCGAAACGCCCAAGGGCGCGGGTCTCGCCATAAACACTCCGAGAAACACGAGGGCGCAGACGAGATTCGCCCCCCAACTTTAATGATAGACTTTACTTCCCACATCCGAGCCCGCAAGCCGCTCGAACTCGGAAGTCGGGGGGTAGTGTTGGGGGAATAAGATTTTCCCCCCCAAGTGACACAAATGCCCCCAAGAAGCCGCACAATCGCCGACCCTGAACAGCCGAAGTCGGCGTCCGACCTCGGAACGCCCGACCTCAAGACATCCGACCTCGAAACCTCCGACCTAGGAAAATCCTGACGCTCAAGGTCTACCCTTGTCAGCCACCTACTACGGCCGTACTCCTCCGAGGTCCAACTGAGGACCATACCCTGCCACTGCTTCAGCATTTATTGCGCATGGCCGCTGTAACCCTCCGGTTCACTCTACAATTAATGTGGATCTCCGGCTTACTCCACCATTAATGCGGATCTCCGGCTTACTCCACCATTAATGCGGATCTCCTGCTTACTCCACAATTAATGCGCATGGCTCCTGACATCTACGGATCCTCGGCTCTCCACGGCAAGTTAGCCCAGTAGAGTATGGTCAACCATGATAAGTCTCTGATCTCGGCCATACCTCCGACACCAATGCAATGATTCGCCTGGTAGCGTACTGGTTCGGGTCGTACGACGCCCTCACCGCCGACATCAGCACAATGATTCGCCTGACCGTGCGCCGACCTGAGCCACATGCCGAGCCGTACTATGGCCTCGCCCTGTTACATCACAGGTAAACCGACCCCCACCTATAAAAGGGAGCCTTAGCTTCTCAGGAGGGGGTTGGGGAAATTCCGCGCCTTACAAGCACTGTTCATCTCCTCCTTACACTATCTGCCCCCTCCCTGACTTGAGCGTCGGAGGGCCGGCGCCGGAAAACCCGGCCACCGGTTTGTCTGCAGGCACCCAGACGGAGGACGCCGCCCGCTGACGGATCGCTGCCCCGCTGTGAGGACCTCCTGCTTCCTCTCTCCAGCCACCCCAGACGGAGGACGCCGCCCGCCGACTGGTCGCCGCCCCGCCGTGGTGACCCGCAGCTCCCTCTCCCTCGACCGAAGATTGCTCCCGGGTCCAATTTCCAGCAACACCTTTTTTTTCACAATATGCACCATTGAATCACACAACAGCTGCTACAGGATCCATGCAAGCAGATGAAAAAGAGATTAGAGTGCTTTGAGATCTATACGGTGCATAATCCAATAGTTGACGCCATTGAAAAAATATAAAACATTTTTCGTATGAAAGAGGCAATGCGAGCCGTAGGTTGCCTTGTGACACTGGGATCTGCTGAATCAGAAATCATGTGATTCATGAATAACCAATTGATTAAAAAATGGGTGTACAAGGAGTCTTATATGACTTACCGGAAAAGAAAAGCATTATTTGCACATTTATCAAAAAAAGAAAAAAAATAGAGAGTATCATATGCAAGTATAGAAAAAGAAGGAAAGATGCAAACCCGAGAGAGCCACATGAGACAGAAGGAAGAGTGGAAGAAATGAACGCTTCGAGAGGGGAACAGCCTCCCATAGAAAGAGCCAGGCACTCCCACAACATAGAACGGCGGAATCCGCTCTTGCTTCTCTTCCTTTAATTTCACCTCGTATCCTTCCAAAGACTGAAAAATACTGTTGAAGTCATTCCCCGGGAGATCGTTCAAGAAGAACAGGATCTCCGGCGGGGGCCGTCCCAGCCGTCGGCTCTGATCGTCCACGATATCGATGGCCTCGAAAACCACATGAAATGTGTTAGGACCAGAAGAGCAACCCAAGTCAGCCACCACCATGCTCTCAGGCAGGGCAGTCTTATAGACCTCTCTCAAGGCCTCCTCCACTATGGGCTTTGCTTCAAATATTGCCTTCTCCTGGGAAAATTCACAAGCAGAAGGTTAGAAATGGACTTGATACTTAATGTAAACCTTGGGATAGAATGAGGAGGCTATAAGGAAGATCGATGACTGACTTGAACCCTGGAGTTGGTGGCGTAGCTGGTCTCTCCAGCACCTCCAACCATGTGAAGAACTTGCTCTACCTTCATCCCCATTCCTTCTAATAAACGCTTCTAATTGCCTCCTCTCTGAACTTGCTCTACGCTAGTTCTCGCGGTTTGGTGTGCTCGCTCTCAGCCATGAGGGCCTATTTATAGCTGGACGTACCTGTTTCACGTGTGAAGTAAACGTCGTAAGTGCTGATGTCTAATGCCTGACGTTACGCCCTTCGCGTCACATTTTGGGAATTTCATGCGGCTGGTACGCATGGCAGATTTTATGGCTCGAAATTTTGGTGACACGCATTTGACACGTCTTGCTGTTATAATATAAAAAAAGAAAGAATATATCACAAATTTATATTTATTTTTTTATTTTATAATTGCTATTACAATAATATATACATCAATACATAGTCTAACAACATGGCTACTAAGAAAACATCATAACAAGATACTAAATATATTCAACATGTCTCCTCAAACTTTAAGATGGTAAAGT